>NC_084742.1:43746588-43794088 GCF_033978785.1 Entelurus aequoreus | reverse complement strand
GTAATATCTGAAATTATCGGTATCGTTTTTTTTATTATCAGTATCGTTTTTTTTGTGTGTTTTATTTTTTTTATTTTTTATTAAATCAACATAAAAAACACAAGATACACTTACAATTAGTGCACCAACCCAAAAAATCTCCCTCCCCCATTTAGCGTGGCGAAGTTGGTAGAGTGGCTGTGCCAGCAATCGGAGTGTTGCTGGTTACTGGGGTTCAATTCCCACCTTCTACCTTCCTAGTCACGTCCGTTGTGTCCTTGGGCAAGACACTTCACCCTTTGCCTCTGATGGCTGCTGGTTAGCGCCTTGCATGGCAGCTCCCGCCATCAGTGTGTGAATGTGTGTGTGAATGGGTAAATGTGGAAATACTGTCAAAGCGCTTTGAGTACCTTGAAGGTAGAAAAGCGCTATACAAGTATAACCCATTTATCATTTATTTATTTATCACACAAAAGGGTTGTTTCTTTCTGTTACTAATATTCTGGTTCCTACATTATATATCAATATATATCAATACAGTCTGCAAAGGATACAGTCCGTAAGCACACATGATTGTGCGTGCTGCTGGTCCACTAATAGTACTAACCTTTAACAGTTAATTTTACTCATTTTCATTCATTACTAGTTTCTATGTAACTGTTTTTATTTTGTTCTACTTTCTTTTTTATTCAAGAAAAATGGTTTTAATTTATTTATCTTATTTTATTAATTAAAAAAAAAAAAGGACCTTATCTTCACCATACTTGGTTGTCCAAATTAGGCATAATAATGTGTTAATTCCACGACTGTATATATCGGTATCGGTTGATATCGGTATCGGTAATTAAGAGTTGGACAATATCGGATATCGGCAAAAAAGCCATTATCGGACATCCCTACTTAGAATATGTTCCCCTAGTGTACAAATAACTCTAAATTAAGTATTTGTTACTTAGAATAGGTTCCACATACTAAAGTGTTACCAAAAACATATAACTTTTTTTTTAATTTGAAAAAAAACATTTTATTTTTCACTAAAGAAGGGTTCGGTGAATGTGCATATGAAACTGGTGGGGTTCGGTACCTCCAACAAGGTTAAGAACCACTGCGCTAGACGAAGCTGAGCTGTTTATGGTTGACAGCTATGAACACCGATCATTACACTCTTACAAAACCGGGGTCCTTGGTTGGGTGGGGCCCACAGGCTTCACTTTGGACATGATAAAGAGGAGCATGAGGGCACAGTACATGAAAAACGGGCGTGAGTGAGAAGATGGAGGATGATGGGGTGTATGAGGACGGACATGAGGAGACGGATGAGAGAGAGAAGTGCACCGTTGTGAGGAGAACTCCTCAGTGAAGCGATGCATTCCATGTTTCCTTTTAATTATTCATACTGCCGTGCTGATGCGCTCGCCAGGAAAATACGAATACAAGCCCGAGAAACGTGGCTGTTCTTTTTTTATTATCACAAATGACAACGTCCAAATGTCGCCAAAGGTTGTGAAAAAGAAGAAGAGTGATGCTTCGGCGTGAAGACAAACGTTGCTAGTTAGCAGCGAGCGTCATCACTCCTGAAGGAAGACACAGAAGAAAACAAAGAGCAAGCGGCCCTTTAACTCGGCAATAAAGCAGCAGAGAATGTCCTCAGGAGAGGCCGCTAACAACGGACCACAGAGACTTGGGATGCGCAGTCACGCCGCTGTCTACTCTTTTTCCGTTTTTTTATTTATTTATATATTTAGCTTGACTCTGTGGCGAGATTGTGTTCCAAGTTTCTACAGGTCCCGTTTAATAGCCTCTCTGGAGATTTCTGCCACTGCTTCCAATCCCTCGAGCGTTCCTGTAAACAACCGTTCTCTTAAAAAAAAAAAAAGGGATGAAAGCACGTCATTATCTGGTTTATTGCCAAAACCAATCAAAGTGAGCTTTTTCGAGTGTCTGGCACATCCATTGTGCTGACAGTTTATTTTAATTGTCTCTCTAAGTGACATAAAGGTAGGTTCCCGCTCTCTTTATGCATTCATCTGCTGGTAAGGCCCCAAAATATTCCTCTCGTTCTTCCTCAGCCTTCTTTGTCATTTTCCGAGGACAGCTTTATGATGGTGACGTTGTTGCCAAACGCCGGAAATGTGTCCCGTGAAAAACCGTCCGACCGAAACGGTCTAATAACTAAAGTCCCAAGACCGAAACGGTCTAATAACTAAAGTCCCTTGGGTGAATAATGTAAACTCACTACGCCGGTATGTTTTAGCGCTTTCATGGCGAGTTTACTGACAGATATAAGTGAGAACTTTACACTACTTTATATTAGAAATGGCAACAGCGGAGGATGAATAATACACACAATAATCACATAAGAAAAAGCTTATCGACTCGCGGACGCGCGCACATTTTCAGGATTTATGCAGATCCCAAATACAGATCAGCAGGTACCAGAAGGTAAGAAAAGTTGCTTTCGCATGATATTGCGAAACAAAACGCCAGATAATATGTCTTACCTTATACGCACACCATAAAAATACTCATGCGTTGAAGCACGAATATCCATCAAGCGGTGCGGCTTCATAGCTTACCAAAGTCGTACTAAAACGTTTTGATAGATTTTTGAGTGCCGTGTGTAATGTTCTATATTTTCAATGGAACATATAACATGTTGGTGTTGTTTACTTGAGTCATATTGCCATCATCGTGCAGCCTACACTTATCTCTTATGTTTACTGGTGTAATGATAAGTAGTCACACTTATCATTACACCATGTACCAAATAAAATAGCTTCGAGGTTGGTAAGCTCAACCAAACTTGTTCCTTACATTAGGCGCACCGGGTTATACGGCGCACTGTCAAGTTTTTAGTAAAAAAAGTAGTTTAAGTGTCTTTATTCATTCATCTACTGGTAAGGCCCAAAAATATTCTTCTCGTTCTTCCTCAGCCTTCTTTGTCATTTTCCGAGGAGAGCTTTATGATGGTGACGTTGTTGCCAAACGCCGGAAATGTGTCCTGTGAAAAACCCTCCGACCGAAACTGTCTAATAACTAAAGTCCCTTGGGTGAATAATGTAAACTCACTACACCGGTATGTTTTAGCGCTTTCATGGTGAGTTTACTGACAGATATAAGTAAGAACTTCACACTACTTTATATTAGAAATGGCAACAGCGGAAGATGAATAATACACACAATAATCACATAAGAAAAAGCTTATCGACTCGCGGACGCGCGCAAATTTTCAGGATTTATGCAGATCCCAAATACAGATCAGCAGGTACCAGAAGGTAAGAAAAGTTGGTTTTGCATAATATTGCGAAACAAAACGCCAGATAATATGTCTTACCTTATACACACACCATAATAATACTCGTGCGTTGAAGCACATCACAATCCATCAAGCGGTGCGTACTAAAACATTTTGATAGATTTTTGAGCGCCGTGTGTAATGTTCTATATTTTCAATGGAACATATAACATTTTGGTGTTGTTTACTTGAGTCATATTGCCATCATCGTGCAGCCTACACTTATCTCTTATGTTTGACTGCCATCTAGTAGTCACACTTATCATTACACCATGTACCTAATAAAATAGCTTCGAGGTGGGTAAGCTCAACCAAACTTGTTCCTTACATTAGGAACACCGGGTTATAAGGCGCACTGTCGAGTTTTTCATAAAAAAAGTAGTTTAAGTGCGTCTTTATTCATTCATCTACTGGTAAGGCCCCAAAATATTCCTCTCGTTCTTCCTCAGCCTTCTTTGTCATTTTCCGAGGAGAGCTTTATGATGGTGACGTTGTTGCCAAACGCCGGAAATGTGTCCTGTGAAAAACCCTCCGACCGAAACTGTCTAATAACTAAAGTCCCTTGGGTGAATAATGTAAACTCACTACGCCGGTATGTTTTAGCGCTTTCATGGCGAGTTTACTGACAGATATAAGTAAGAACTTTACACTACTTTATATTAGAAATGGCAACAGCAGAGGATGAATAATACACACAATAATCACATAACAAAAAGCTTATCGACTCGCGGACGCGCGCACATTTTCAGGATTTATGCAGATCCCAAATACAGATCAGCAGGTACCAGAAGGTAAGAAAAGTTGCTTTTGCATAATATTGCGAAACAAAACGCCAGATAATATGTTTACCTTATACACACACCATAAAAATACTTGTGCGTTGAAGCACGAGTATCCATCAAGCGGTGCAGCTTCATAGCTTACCAAAGTCGTACTAAAAAATGTTGATAGATTTTTGAGCGCCGTGTGTAATGTTCTATATTTTTAATGGAACATATAACATGTTGGTGTTGTTTACTAGAGTCATATTGCCATCATCGTGCAGCCTACACTTATCTCTTATGTTTGACTGCCATCACATCATTACACCATGTACCAAATAAAATTGCTTCGAGGTTGGTAAGCTCAAACAAACTTGTTCCTTACATTAGGCGCACCGGGTTATAAGGCGCACTGTCGAGTTTTGAGGGGAAAAAAAGTATTTTAAGTGCGCCTTTATTCATTCATCTGCTGGTAAGGCCCCAAAATATTCCTCTCATTCTTCCTCAGCCTTCTTTGTCATTTTCCGAGGAGAGCTTTATGATGGTGACGTTGTTGCCAGGTCAACCGACTTCACCCCGGCCCCTCTAAAGTGGCCCACTTAGCAGCAGGAGAAATAAGTGTCCCTTCATTATTTTATGTCATTGACACTCGTGTCAGTGTCCCACTCAGTCCACAAAGACTGCGCTCTTTGTCATTATGCAAATACGATTCCATTAGCGTAATGGTCTGCCATGATGAACAATGAACGGCCACGGGATGTTCAATGCCTGTTTTGTTTTGCTGAAGGAGCTCATGTGGGAGTAAAGACCGAATGTGTTCCCCCTCAGGTGACACCCTCCTCCAAGATCGTGGGGGACTTGGCCCAGTTCATGGTCCAGAACGACCTGAGCCGGGCCGAGGTGGAGGAGAGGGCCGACGAGCTGTCCTTCCCGCTGTCGGTTGTGGAGTTCCTGCAGGGCTATATCGGGATACCACATGGAGGATTCCCAGAACCTTTCAGATCCAAGGTAGCACAGACACACCATTTGATCGTCATTGCTATTTTTCTTATTGATCTTACTCTCTGTTCTTCATACTGGAAGTAAACAAACTTTAAATAGAAGAAAAACCCATTGTCAACATGTAAAAGATATAGTGTGATTGAATTATCTGTAATAGATATGGATTTATTACATCCCGCTTCTTCCTTTTCCTTTTCTTGCATGTTGACTTGTACAAATTGAATCATGTGATGTTCCTTTAAAGGGCCCGTTTAATGCTGACAACACTTAATTTATAGTTCTGGACCTAAAAATGATGCCTGCGGCTAAAATTCCCCCCTAATTAGATACGGTAGTGATTTTAAGCTTGTTTTCGAAAAACGTTTACCTTTTAACAAGTTTTTGCTTAATTTCAGCACCAAAATGTGGACGGGCCTGCATCTGCATGTTCATTTCATATTGTGTAGTCAAACGTACAGCCCGCAGACAGGTTATTATCCGGCCCGCAGGCAGAGTTTGCTAAGTATAATAGATAAATGAGCCGAAAATTTTCAATGAAAGAAACTGCTGTTCTAAATGTGTCCACTGGTTGTCGCAATAGCAATTCTTTGTATCTTTATAGATGATGCTACATATGTAAAAAAAATAAAAATAAATAAACCACATGATGTTAGTGCACCAGTCGAAGAAAATGAGCAGATTACATAAATAACATCCTGTAATTTGATTTTGATATTATTTTTTTAATCTTGATAGATTGAAAATTAACACCAATGAGTTGACTGATGAACATTATCACATAATTTATTCAGAAAGTATAAATAACGACAAATAAAGATAGAATACTATAAACCGCAACACGTAAATGTAAAAAAAACCCAACAACATTATGATTTGTACATTTTTAGAATGTGCTTGTTTTATTTTTAAACAAAGAAAACAATCTGAAGGTGTCTTTATTTATAAGTTATTGTGCTGTGATTTTACCAGTCCGGCCCACTTAGGAGTAGATTTTTCTCCATGTGGCCCCCGATCTAAAATGAGTTTGACACCCCTGTGTTTTGTAATTGTAACTGGCTTCATTTGATAAGGACAAGTATGTTTCGTGATCACATGTTACGACAACATTTAAGACAAGGCTAATTCTCAATGTAAATGTTAAATGGGTTATACTTGTATAGCGCTGTTCTACCTTCAAGGTACTCAAAGCGCTTTGACACTATTTCCACATTCACCCATTCACACACACATTCACACACTGACGGCGGGAGCTGCCATGCAAGGCGCTAACCACGACCCATCAGGAGCAAGGGTGCAGTGTCTTGCTCAAGGACACAACGGACGTGACTAGGTTGGTAGAAGCTGGGGATTGAACCAGGAACCCTCTGGTTGCTGGCACGGCCACTCTCTCAACTGCGCCACGCCGTCCCTAGTTGGGCATTTACACACAACAAAAGAGTACAATTGAAAACAATTCGCAAACAATAAAACAGTGCAGAAAAACACAATACTTACAGTATTTTCCGGACCATAAGGTTTCCGATTACAAGGCGCACTGCTAATGAATGGTCTATTTTTTTATATTTTTGCATATATAGGGCGCATTAAAGGAGTCATATTATTATAAAAAAAATGTTTAAATGGAAAGCACTTCCTTGTGGTCTACATAACATGTAATGGTGGTTATTTGGTTAAAATGTTGCATAGATTATGTTTTACAGATCATCTTCAAGCCGCTTTCTGAGAGTCGTTTCCGGATGCGCAGTTTTGTGGGGGGTCTTATTTACGTGGCTCACCTTCAGCAGCGTCTTCTCCCCGTCATCTTTGTTGTAGCGGTGTAGCGTGCAAGGCCGGGAGTGGAAGAAGTGTCAAAAGATGGAGCTAACTGTTTTAATGACATTCACACTTTACTTAAATCAATAATGGAGCAGCATCTCCCCTTCCCCTGGAAATGTGTCCCGTGAAAATCCGTACGACGGGAACTCTCTAATAACTAAAGTTCCTTGGGTGAATAATGTAAACTCACTACACCGGTATGTTTTAGCGCTTTCATGGCGAGTTTACACTACTTTATATTAGAAATGGCAACAGCGGAGGATGAATGTCACATAACAAGAAGATAGAGAAAAAGAAGAAGCTTATCGACTCGCAGACACACGCATTTTTTCTGGATTTATGCAGATCCCAAATACAGATCAGCGGGTACCAGAATGTAAGAAAAGTTGCTTTTGCATAATATTGCCAAACAAAACACCAGATAATATGTACATATACACACTTACTCAGGCCTAGTGGTTAGAGTGAGTTCAAACCCCAGCCGAGTCATACCAAAGACTATAACAATGGGACCCATTACCTCCCTGCTTGGCACTCAGCATCAAGGGTTGGAATTGGGGGTTAAATCACCAAAAATGATTCCCGGGCGCGGCCACCGCTGCTGCTCACTGCTCCCCTCACCTCCCAGGGAGTGAACAAGGGGATGGGTCAAATGCAGAGGAGACATTTCACCACACTTAGTGTGTGTGTGACAATCATTGGTACTTTAACTTTAACTTTTTGATTTCTATTTTACTGTTTTAATTGGTTTTACCCTTTGAAATTGTTTTGTTTAATCATATTTATTTTTTATATAGGTTTTTTAATCATTTATTTTTTGTTTTTATTCAGTCATTGGTGAAGCATAATATTGTTTTTAATAGTGTTTTTAATATTGTTTTTAACATGGCTGTGCAGCACTTTGGAAACATTCTTGTTGTGTAAATGTGCTATATAAATAAAGTGAATTGGATTGGATTGGAACTTTAACATAATACTCGTATGTTGAAGCACAGCACAATCCATCAAGCGATGCGGCTTCATAGTTTACCAAAGTCATATTAAAACATTTTGATAGATTTTTGAGCGCCGTGTGTAATGTTCTATATTTTCAATGGAACATATAAAATGTTGGTGTTGTTTACTTGAGTCATATTGCCATCATAGTGCAGCCTCCACTTATCTCTTCTGTTTGACTGCCATCTACACTTATCATTACACCATGTACCACATAAAATAGCTTTGAGGTCGATAAGCTCAACCAAACGTATTCCTTACATTAGGTGCACCGGGTTATAAGACGCTTTGTCGAGTTTTGAGGGGGGAAGAAAGTCTTTTAAGTGTGCCTTAGAACCCGGAAAATACGGTACCACAATGAGATCAGAGATGGTCACATGTCTGACCTCTCATTAAGAAGTCCTTAAGTTTGTGTTTGAAAAGAACCCAGTCTGTAGTAGATAAACAGTTCCATTCTTTCATGCATCTGTGGTAGCTTTTGTGTCTCCGTGGATGCGATGCTTTCACCAACGTCTTTTTGGCTTGGAGCAGACGCACCAGTGGCTACATTAGAGAGCCAAATAGATTTAATATCGTAAACACAGACGAATAGCTCTGCTTCATGACTGCAGCAGGAGACACATTTTCCGCAGAGCCGCTAGTATTCTGTTTTGCGACCTTTTCTACTGATGTTTTATTGCTGGAATTGTACCTTGAGTTGAATTGAATTGTGCTGAAAAAATGGATGCTTCATTCAACTTTAAGATAGCAGCTTTACAAACACACGGGGGCATGCAGGGTTTAAAAAATGCTAATAAAAATAATTCAAAATGTCATAATAACCTTAGGAAAATACCCATGACAGGCAGACACTAAAGATACGGAAACACAGTCTATGGCAGGGGTAGGGAACCTATGGCTCTAGAGCCAGAAGTGGCTCTTTTGATGACTGCATCTGGCTCTCAGATAAGTCTTAGCTGAGATTGCTTAACACGATAAGTAATGAATAATTCCGCTGGTAATCAGTGTTAAAAATAATGTTCAAAAATATAAAACATTCTCTTGGATTTTAATCCATCCATCCATTTTCTACCGCACTTGTTCAAGAAGTCGCATTAATGGTAAGAAGTATTTTATTTATTATTGGTTAGCTTCAGAATAACAATGTTATTAAAAAGAATAAGAGACTTGTTATACTCTAAAAATGTTGGTCTTACTTAAAAATACACGCATTTAGTTATATTCAGTGTTAAAAAATATTATATGGCTCTCACGGAAATACATTTTAAAATATTTGGCTTTCATGGCTCTCTCCGCCAAAAAGGTTCCCCGACCCCTGGTCTATGGTGTCTGTAATATTATATTATCATATTAATTAGGGGTGTCTAAAAAAATGTAATTTGGAATGAGTGGCGATTCTTATTTGTAACAATTCTTTATCAATGAAAAAAATTAAATAATCAAATTTTAAAATGTCTAAAAATCTGTCTTTGCTGTTGAGATGTACTTTAGAAATGATAAGTGTTAGATACTTCTCTTGTTGCCTTATTTATATTTGACCTTATTAAATGTCTAAATATGATTTATTTTTAAACAAAACCAGTTTTCTTTTAAGTAATATAGAAATGTATCAGAGCTGTTCATTTATTTTATGGAGGAATGTAGTTAATCATAGAACTGGCACCCAATGTTATTAAACAGTATTGACTTTGAATCGAGAATTGCTTTGAATCAAGAATCGAATCGACTCATGTGGGGATCAAAGATTCACAGTCCTAATATTGTTTATATTAATGTTTAGCTCAAAATGTTAACCATATCAGTTTTGAGGTAATCGTGGACCAGTGCGAAAAAAATATGCAATGAAGTGATCAAAATATTAGTTTCATGTGCCTTTATCCACATGTGAGGTAATAGACTCGACTTCTGTAGATGACCAGGAGGGGGCAGACTATCCAGTCGTGCGATGGAAAAGGGGCGTTCCAAGTCCAGTTAGTTACCTACTGAATACTCAAAATCTACCGTATTTTCCAGACAATAAGGCGCACTTAAAATCTTTTTTTTTCTTCTCAAAACTCGACAGTGCGCCTTATATTTCAGTGCGCCTAATGTAGGTAATAATTCTGGTTAGGCTTACCAACCTCAAAGCTATTTTATTTGGTACATGGTGTAGTGATAAGTGTGACCAGTAGATGGCAGTCAAACATAAGAGATAAGTGTAGACGGCACTATGAATGCAATATGATTCAAGTAAACAACACTAACATTTTAAATGTTCCATTGAAAATATAGAACATTACACACGGCGCTCAAAAATCTATCAAAATGTTTTAGTACGACTTTGTAAGCTATGAAGCTGCAACTCTTGATGTGCTTCAACATACGAGTATTATTATGGTGTGTGTTAGGTAAGACATATTATCTGGCGTTTTGTTTCGACATTATTAAGCAAAAGCAACTTTTCCTACCTTCTGGTACCTGCTGATTTGTATTTGGGATCTGCATAAATCCTGAAAAATAAGGAGCGATAAGCTTCTTCTTTTTCTATATCTTCTTGTTATGTGACATTCATCCTCCGCTGTTGCCATTTTTAATATTAAGTAGTGTAAAGTTCTTACTTATATCTGTCAGTAAACTCGCCATGAAAGCACTAAAACCTACCGGTGTAGTGAGTTTACATTATTCACCCAAGGAACTTTAGTTATTAGAGAGTTCTGATCGTCCGTTTTTTCACCGGACACATTTCCGGCCTACGTATTGATTTAAGTTAAGTCTGAATGTCATTAAAACAGTTAGCTCCATCTTTTGACACTTCTTCCACTCCCGTCCTTGCATGCTACACCGCTACAACAAAGATGACGGGGAGAAGACGCTGCCGAAGGTGAGCCACGTAAATAAGACCACCCACAAAACGGCGCATCTTGAAGAGACTGTCAGAAAGCGGCTTGAAGATGATCTGTAAAACATAATCCATGCAACATTTTGACCAAAGAACCACCATTACATGTTATGTAGACCACAATGAAATGTTTCCTTTTTTAGAAAAAATAAATAATGATATGACTCCTTTAATGCGCCTTATAATCTGGTGCGCCTTATATATGAAAAAAGTTTTTTTTTTTTTTTTTTAAATAGACCATTCATCGGCAGTGCGCCTTATAATCCGGTGCGCCCTATGGTCCGGAAAATACGGTAATAGATATTATGGGAAATGACTGCCACATTCATTTTAAGGGACAGAAGTAGATAAAGAGAACACGTTAGTGACAATTATGTCTTCTGGACCAGTGGTTCTTAACCTTGTTGGAGGTACCGAACCCCACCGGCTTCATATGCGCATTCACCGAACCCTTCTTTAGTGAAAAATAAAATGTTTGTTTTTTTTTCAAATTCAAGACAAAGTTATATGTTTTTGGTAACACGTTAGTATGGGGAACATATTCTAAGTAACAAAGACTTAATTTAGAGTTTTTCGGACACTAGGGGAACATATTGTAAGTAACAAAGACTTAATTTAGAGTTATTTGGTTAGGGCCAGGGTTAGAGGGTTAGGCTTATAATAAGGCCATGCCGAATAAGGCATTAATAAGTACTTAATAATGACTAGTTAAGAGCCAATATGTTACTAATTTGCATGTTAATAAGCAACTAATTAATGGTGAATATGTTCCCCATACTAAAGTGTTACCATGTTTTACTGGTGCACAAAATGAACCGTGCATGAACATCACCTTGTTCAAAGAACAAAACCAACACAGTGCATAAACTCACAACAAATTACACACCTGCAAATCAGTCTGACTTCGGCTGTTGCCGTATCCGTAATACGCAGATATTGAGAATTTTTTATTTACACGATGAGTCGGGTGTGTCTTGACCTCCGCCGAACCCTTGAGCCCGACTCACCGAACCCCTAGGGTTCGATCGAACCCAGGTTAAGAACCACTGTTCTGGACGCAATGTAGTAATGTAGTAACTTGTTGACATGTCTGAAACAAACACCACAACTCACTTTGGAGGTACAAATTCCAAGACAGAAGGAAAGCTCTCCTCAATTCTTAGTCAGCTTTCTGTCAATTGTTGCTATTATTTGGACCATCATTGGTGCGCCTTCATTGGGCAACTAAAACCCTTGACTTCACACCCCCCAAGCTTCAGTCTTGGTCAGTGTCCGAGTCACGCTGCTCTTAACTAGCAGCGTCGTCATTCCAACCACGTCATCCGATTTGCAAATTTGCATATCAGGGTTTGCTGTAGCAGGCGCAGCACGACAGGGCGGTATCGGCCTCCCCTGTGCGCTCGAGCTGTGGCCCGTTTGTGCACGCAAAGCACGGAACATGTCATGTTTCTTTAATGAAGCCTAAAATAGTTAGCGGGCGCTCATTCCATTCGTTGGATCACGCGCCATCATTCCACAGTCACGAGTACTTTTGGCCGGTGCGCTCGTCTTGCTGCGGTGTTGTCTTTCAGCATCACAGCGACACATACTGTAATTGGCAGCAAAAGAGCAAGTAGCACACGGGTTCATCTTGAATTGTTTAAACAACCTCCTGAGAACCTCCTAAATGAGGTTGCCATCTTCTTTACCATGTCAAACGTGCACACAAGTCATTGCACCATAGCCTTTTCTGTGTTTTAACCAGGGACCTGATTTCCTATAGGCTTGCGTGTACTAAAACACGTGCACATCTGATAGCACACGCAAAGCTGATCTACTGAACGTGTACAAAGTGGATTACGGAATAAGGCGTGCAATTCATTCTGCGTCTGTCTTCATTAATATGCAAAATATATGCTGATCATCAAAACGGCCACCGTACTGGTAGGAAAGGGTGCAAATGTAATTATTTGGCACGCGCAATGTGATTTATCAACACTCATCACCATTTTACAAACACAAGTTAGCGTTTAATTTAGCACGTGTGAGAAGGACAAGCAAACTGACAGTTCCACACACGTCGTGCGTGTGTCAGCACTTTAGACCAGGGATGTTAAACGTACGCCCCGAGGGCCGGATCAGGCCTGCGAACAGATTTAACCGGCCCTCGGGATGAGTTTGCTAAGTATAAAAATGTACCTGAAATTTTTGAATGAAAGAAACGGCTGTTCTAAATGTGTCGCAATAGCAATTTTTTGTATCTTTGTAGATGATGCTACATACACTACCGTTCAAAAGTTTGGGGTCACATTGAAATGTCCTTTTTTTTTAAGGAAAAGCACTGTACTTTTCAATGAAGATAACTTTAAACTAGTCTTAACTTTAAAGAAATACACTCTATACATTGCTAATGTGGTAAATGACTATTCTATCTGCAAATGTCTGGTTTTTGGTGCAATATCTACATAGGTGTACAGAGGCCCATTTCCAGCAACTATCACTCCAGTGTTCTAATGGTACAATGTGTTTGCTCTTTGGCTCAGAAGGCTAATTGATGATTAGAAAACCCTTGTGCAATCATGTTCACACATCTGAAAACAGTTTAGCTCGTTACAGAAGCTACAAAACTGACCTTCCTTTGAGCAGATTGAGTTTCTGGAGCATCACATTTGTGGGGTCAATTAAACGCTCAAAATGGCCAGAAAAAGAGAACTTTCATCTGAAACTCGACAGTCTATTCTTGTTCTTAGAAATGAAGGCTATTCCACAAAATTGTTTGGGTGACCCCAAACTTTTGAACGGTAGTGTATGTACAAAATAAACCACATGATGTTAGCACATTAGTCGAGGAAAATGATCAAACTACATAAATAACATAGTGTAATTTGATTCTGATCTAATTTTGATACTATTGAAAATTAACACCAATTAGTTGACCGATGAACATTATCACATAATTTATTCAGAAAATATAAATAACTACAAATAAAGTATATATAATATTAAGCGCAACAGGTAATCGTAAAAAACAACAACAACAACATTATGATTCGTACAATTTCAGAATGTGCTTGTTCTATTTTTAAACAAAGAAAACAATTCGAAGTTGTCTTTATTTTTAAATGATCGTGCCGTGATTTTACCAGTCCGGCCCACTTGGGAGTAGATTTTTCTCCATGTGGCCCCCGATCTAAAATGAGTTTGACACCCCTGCTTTTAATTGTATAATGGCTAGGGGACTTCAGTGGGTGATTAAAACAAACTCCATTGATGCTTTTTGGTGTCTTTTTGTTTTTTTAATGACATTAGTTTTTATCACATGGAATCATTTCTTATATGAAAAAAACGTAGTCAAGTGTGCATTTTTTTGCGTCTTGCTCCAATGAGTGCACATTCAGCAGAAAAACAAAATAAAAGTGGTGTCATTGTAGATGCACGACAGCACTGCTTCTAAAACACCCATAAAAAGTGGTAGATGTCTCCCGCATGTTTGAAAACATAGCAAAACACCACTGGTAGGAGCATGAAAACATGAATGTGCAGTAAGTGAGTGATACCCATTATAGTACACGCAAAATCTTCATTTAAAACACGCCCGCTAATAGTAAATGCTATTTTATAGATTGCACACGCTGTTTACCGTGTGGTGTTTGGATCTTAGTGAGTCAGGCCCCATATGTCGATGTACCTCGTCGTGTGTGTGGCTGAACAAAACCACTTGGTAAGAGGAGCTGTGCTGCTAGGTTGAGACCACATCATACAGTATTGTTATTGTTGTGTGCGTGCATGTTTAGGTTTTTGTTGACAATTGTGACTCAAATATTGCAAATGTTGAGCTTTCTCCGTCAGCCAAAGTCAAACAACAGGTTGAAGCTTTCATGCGGTCATGTGAAGTAGAGTGTGAAGGTTTTACCAGCACTTAACACATCAGGAAGTCTTCCAAATCCTTTGAGAATATTCCGAGTGACAAAGCTTGTCTCACCACTACATGAACCCTAACAATAAAAACACTTCTTGTTGTTGTTGTTTTTTTTTTATCACTTCTAGTTTCATTCCCACTCGTCTCTGTTTTTGTCCAGGTGCTGAAGAGCCTCCCTCGCATTGATGGCCGCCCGGGTGCCTCGCTGCCGCCGATGGACTTTGAGTCTTTGGAGGAGGAGCTGCGGGCGGCGCACGGCGAAGAAATCACCCCCGAGGACGTGATGTCGGCTGCCATGTACCCGAAAGTGTTCCAGGAATTCAAAGAGTTCACCTGTGAGTTAAAATGTCCAGTAGACGGCGACATCTAGATTCTGCCCGGGATTTTCCAGCTCTGTTGTTTTCAATTGCAACGTTACTGCGCCCTGAAATTGAAAAGGTCTTGCTGGGATAGAAATGGGTGCAATGTTTCAGCTTTCACTTGACAACATCGTACTCCATATTTGACAATACTTCTCCTTTATCTTCAGCTAACTTTGGCCCAGTGGACTGTCTCAACACCAGACTCTTCCTGGATGGACCAAAGATTGCCGAGGAGTTTGAGGTAACGCTGAAAATGTTGTATGTTTTGTTTTATGTAGAGTATATGTAGTATATGTAGAATATATTTATATTATTTATATATTATATGTATAATTTATTATTTATACAGTATATTATATGTATATTATTATATATATATTATATTATTTATTATTATTCTTGTCTATTGTGAGCGAACTGTGGTGCTGAATTTCCCCCAGGGATCAATAAGTACTTTCTATTCTATTCTATTCTATGATGGGTATGAAAAGGGGGCTCATGCAGAACAAAGGTTCCAAACTGAGGGCCTGCCTACAAGACAATTGAAGGATGCGAGGGGCCACTTTGATACACTTGTTGCATAACGTTGGTCAATATGTCCTAAGATATCTGAATAAAAGGGACATCATAACTTTGCCTACTCAGTGGCCTTGTGGTTAGAGTGTCCGCCCTGAGATAGATGGATAGATAGATAGATAGATAGATAGATAGATAGATAGATAGATAGTACTTTTTTGATTCGGTAGGTTGTGAGTTCAAACCCCGGCCGAGTCATACCAAAGACTATAAAAATGGGACCCACTACCTCCCTGCTTGGCACTCAGCATCAAGGGTTGGAATTGGGGGTTTAATCACCAAAAATGATTCCGGGGCGCGGCCACCGCTGCTGCTCACTGCTCCCCTCACCTCCCAGGGGGTGAACAAGGGGATGGGTCAAATGCAGTGTGTGTGACTATCATTGGTACTTTAACTTTTAACTTTAACTTTAACTTGTGTTACAGGTGATAAATTAAATTATAGTACTGTATTTTCCGGACCATAGGGCACACCGGGTTATAAGGCGCACTGCCGATGAATGGTCTATTTTTTAGCTTTTTTCATATATAAGATGCACCGGATTATAGGGCGCATTAAAGGAGTCATATCATTTTTTTTAATGTAAAACACTCCCTTGTGGTCTACATAACATGTAATGGTGGTTCTTTGGTCAAAATGTTGCATAGATCAGTGGTCCCCAACCACCGGGCCGCGGCCCAGTACCGGTCCGTGGATTGATTGGTACCGGGCCGCACAAGAAATAAAATTTTTTAAAAATAATATTTTTTTATTTTTTTTCATTAAATCAACATAAAAAACACAAGATACACTTACAATTAGTGCACCAACCCAAAAAACCTCCCTCCCCTCATTCACACTTATTCGCACAAAAGGGTTGTTTCTTTCTGTTATTAATATTTCTGGTTCCTACATTATATATCAATATACAGTAGATCAATACAGTCTGCAGGTATACAGTCCGTAAGCACACATGATTGTATTTTTTTATGACCAAAAAAAAACATACCCCCTCTTGGTCCGTGGGACAAATTTTCAAGCGTTGACCGGTCCGCAGTTACAAAAAGGTTGGGGACCACTGGCATAGATGATGTTTTAAAGATCATCTTCAAGACGCTTTCTGACAGTCGCTTCCGGATGCACAGTTTTGTGGGCGGTCTTATTTACGTGGCTCACCTTCGGCAGCGTCTTCTCCCCGTCATCTTTGTTGTAGCGGTGTAGCGTGCAAGGACGGGAGTGGAAGAAGTGTCAAAAGATGGAGCTAACTGTTTTAATGACATTCAGACTTTACTTCAATAAATAACGGAGCAGCATCTCCTAATCCGGAAACAACACCACCAGAAATGTGTCCCGTGAAAAAACGCCCGACCGGAACTCTCTAATAACTAAAGTTCCTTGGGTGAATAATGTAAACTCACTACACCGGTATGTTTCAGCGCTTTCATGGCGAGTTTACTGACAGATGTAAGTAAGAACTTTACACTACTTTATATTAGAAATGGCAACAGCGGAGGATGAATGTCACATAACAAGAAGATAGAGAAAAAGAAGAAGCTTATCGACTACGTTGTCGGCACAGACTTTAACAGGCGGACCCGCGCAATTTTTCAGGATTCATGCAGATCCCAAATACAGATAAGCAGGTACCAGAAGGTAAGAAAAGTTGCTTTTGCATAATATTGCGAAACAAAACGGCAGATAATATGTCTTACCTTATACACACACCATAATAATACTCGTATGTTGAAGTACAGTACAAGCCATCAAGCGGTGCGGCTTCATAGCTTACCAAAGTCTTGCTAAAACATTTTGACAGATTTTTGAGCGTCATGTGTAATGTTCTATATTTTCAATGGAACATTTATAATGTTGGTGTTGTTTACTTGAGACATACTGCAGTCTACACGTATCTCTTATGTTTGACTGCCATCTACTGGTCACACTTATCATTACACCATGTACTAAATAACAAGTTCAATCTCCATCCAACCATCCATTTTCTACCGCTTGTCCCTTTCGGGGTCGCTGGAGCCTATATCAATCAATCAATGTTTATTTATATAGCCCTAAATCACAAAAGTCTCAAAGGGCTGCACAAGCCACAACGACATCCTCGGCACAGAGCCCACACAAGGGACGTCGATGTGAATGACTATGAGAAACCTTGGAGGGGACCGCATATGTGGGTAACCCCCCCTCTAAGTACAGTCCCTAGTGGATCCACATAACAGTGAGAGTCCAGTCCATAGTGGGGCCAGCAGGAGACCATCTCGAGCGGAGACAGGTCAGTAGCGCAGAGACGTCTCCAACCGATGCACAGGCGAGCGATCCACCCCGGGTCCCAACTCTGGACAGCCAGCATCTCATCCATGGTCACCGGAACCGGAATAACCCGGCGAGGGGGCAAAGGAGAAAAGAAAACGGCAGATCAACTGGTCTAAAAAAGGGGGGTCTATTTAACCCTCCTATTGACCTCGATTTTTGCCTACACCATCGTTCCTCAGGGGTCACATAGACCCCAGAGATGTAAAGCTCTATAAGTTGTTGTGTGTGGGAGTAAGACACATGATCCAATTGACTTTTTTGTGCTCCCAAGTCTTCTGAACACAGAGAAGTCAACTCTGAGTCGATCTGACCATCATACACTGAATTATTGTTGTTTGAATACCGTTTGGTGTCAAATTTGACCGTTTTTTATTGATTTTTTGGCACACTACGCCCCCCCCCCCAGATAACCTCCCAGTGGTAAACCACTTATTTGTGCTCCTAGGTCCCCTGAACACAAAGAAACAAATTGTGAGTCAATCCAACCATCTTAGACCGAGTTATCGCAGTTTGAATACTGTTAGGCGGCCATCATTGAATGTGACCGAATTGTATTAATTGTATGGTGTTGTTGTTGTTGTTGTTTTTTGCCATTTAGATTGCACTTAGTCAGGCTTCTACCCTAAGACCAGCTATAGCTCTTAGGGTCATGGAAGCACGCAAACCCCCTGACCACGATAAGGTGGCAATCCTCCAGGGGGAAGTTTTTTATAACTTTTTTTTTTTTTCTTTTTTTTTTTCTTTTTTTTTTTTTTCAACAACAACAAATATCTGACCGTTGGCCATTTGGAGTGTCCATTTGAAAATAACAATATTCGTCTCACTCTCCAAGAAAGGGTCAAGCACAAACCCTCTGACCAGGATAAGGTGGCAATCCTCAATGGGGGAAGTTTTTTTATTACTCTTTATATTTTGTATTTTTTTTTTTTTTGTTTTGTTTTTTTTCAACAACAACAAATATCTGACCATTGGCCGGCCATTTGGAGTGTCCATATTTGAAGAAAAAAATAACAAGACAGTAGGCTATTTACCAAAAATATTGTCTTATTTCAAAAAAACTAAAATACTGTAAAAGTCTGCCACTCCTATTTTTTCACAGACTGCAAAAAGTAGCCTAGAGTCTACCTCTCTCAAGAAATGTAAAACAAATGAAAAATGGCAATATTCATCCCCCACTCTCCAAGAAAGGGTAAAGCACTACTGGGCACATGATCCACAACGGATGTGCTCCTTGCAGATGTATTTGCCACATCCCCCACATGTATTAGTTGTCTTGTTATCGTTCCTAGTGGAACAGATCTGGCACCTGCCTCGTTTTTGCCCTCTGGCCACTGGAGGATTGGAGGTGTGTGCCTCCCTCTGAACATCCTCCACTATCACCACAGCAGCCGCTGAGGCTCTTGGTAGGACAACTCTTCGTGCAATTTGGGGTTGCACCAGCGCGTACCCCAGCTGTTCCAGGAACAGCCTCCTCCGGTACAGCTTTTCGCTGTTCCAGCCTTCACTGATCTCCCTCCAAAGCACAAAAGCGTTGTAGGCACTCACATCGATGATGTTGAAGAATACAACAAGGGGCCATCGTGCAGTCATGCGTCGGCAGCTGTACGTGCCTGTGACTTTATCCAGGTTGTCAACACCACCCTTTGTGGCATTGTAGTCCAACACCATTTGTGGCTTCTTGTCCTCCCTGGTGCTGAGCTGGGCATCCTTGTGCATCGTACTCATGAGCACAACGTTCTTCCCTTTCTTGGGGCAATACGAAACAGCTGTGGCGTTCTCAGTGAAGGCAAACACTGAGGATGTAGCCTGTCTGTTCTTGATTGCAACAAGCTCAGAGGGAAGCTCTGGCTTGTTCTTGCGGACTGTCCCCAGCATGGTGACTTTCCGCTTTGCGAGTTCTTCACCAAGGGCATAGGAGGTGAAGAAGTTGTCGCACGTTATATTGTGCCCCTCCAGTCCCTCAGCCATGTCCAGGACAACCCTCATGCCCTGATTTTTTTCAGGTGCTTCCCCAGGGGCTTTGCCGGTGTAGACCTGCATATTCCAGGCATAGCTCGACTGGGCATCACATGCTGCCCATATTTTAATGCCGTATTTGGCTGGTTTACTCGGGATGTACTGTCTAAATGGACAGCGGCCACGAAACGCCACCAGACATTCATCCACAGTCACATGGGGGCCTGGGTTGTAAAGCAATGGCAGTTGCTGAACCCACTTGTCCCATACATCCCGGATAGCTGCCAGCTTGTCATGTTCTCTCCGGCCCTGTCTTTTCTCTCTGTCATCGAACCGTAGGACACGAGACATAATATGGAATTTCTTCAGAGACATGGTGGCTGGGAAGATGGCCCTTCCAGTCTCTTTATTCCACAGGCTTTCTGCTGCCTCGCCTTTGGACTTGTACACGCCCCCCAAAATGAGCAACCCGATGTATGCCTGCAAGTCAATTGCATCGATCGGCTTCCAACTGTCCCCAAACACACGACTCCCCTCTAAATTGGTCATCAAGAGTACATGGTTCTCAATTGATGGTGTCATGAGGAGCTCAAATGCAGATTTTATGTCTTGGACACGGCTAATCGCATATCGGGTTGGGCCTGGAACCATTTTGATGACATTACCAGCGCTAAGTCTACCCTGCCGTTGACGTGGGGCAGGGGACCACGACAACTTTCCATTTTTGGACAGGAAAATGTCTGCTGGTGTTCCAGTGTTGACAGGAACTTCAGCATCAAGGGTCTCATCCTCATCAGAGGACGATGCCCCATAATCAGGGTCTTCCACAACATTGTCTTCGATTTCAGACACATTTTCCTCTATGTCTACCTCTTCACTAAAAACCTGATCCAAAACCTCCTGGACAGAGAACGTCTTGTGGTTTGGCATCATCAAACTCAAAACAAGAGAGAGAGAGAGAGAGAGTATATCACAAACAGCAGCAGAGAAATGGTTTAGAAGGCAAACTCGAAACAAGAGAGAGAGAGAGAGTATATCACAAACAGCAGCAGAGAAATGGTTTAGAAGGCAAACTCGAAACAAGAGAGAGAGAGAGAGAGTATATCACAAACAGCAGCAGAGACAGCAGCAGAGAAATGGTTTAGAAGGCTGCTATGCGAGTGCTTTTATATGTTTGCTCCTCCCCCCTCCCCTCCTCCTGTTCTCACACGGCGCGGGAACGGAATGTTTGAACTGTTCCGACATCCCGCCATTCCGACAGAGTATAAATTATAAATTTATTTTCAAGACCATTTATCTCAGTGGTTTCTGCATCAATTACTAATAAAGATCTACTCACTGCTTTTTTCTGTGTTCAGGGGACTTAGGAGCACAAATAAATGGTTTCCTACTGGGATGTTCGAGGTAGAAAAACGCTAAAATGGCCACCAAACGCTACTCAAACCACACTAGTTCAGCATGTAATAGTCAGATAAACTCACAGTGATTGTTCCATTTCATTTCTTGTGTGACACTTATATGGAAAACTGAGTTTATATGTATTTGTACGTTCAGAAATTACGAAAATCACTTTTGGTCACATTCAAGACCAAGCCTAACAGTATTCAAACTGCAATAACTCGGTCTATGATGGTTGGATTGACTCACTATTTGTTTCTTTGTGTTCAGGGGACTTAGGAGCACACATAAGTAATTTCCCACTGGGGGGTATTTGGTGGGGGGGGGGGGTGCAATGTGCCGAAATATCTATGGAAAACTGTCAAAATGGCTGCCAAACGATATTAAACCAACAATAATTCAGTGTATGATGGTCAGATCAACTCACAATTGAATTCTCTGTGTTCAGATCACTTGGGAGCACAAAAAAGTCAATTGGATCATGTGTCTCACTCTAACACACAAAGACTTATAGTGCTTTCCAATCCTGGGGTCTATATGACCCCTGAGGAACGATGGCGTGGTCAAAATGTGTACAGAGAAATGAGAAACAATCATGCAGTTGATTTTATATTTTTCTGTGTCTCCCTGATGGATTAGGAAAAGTCATGAAATATTAGGAAGAAAAACTAATGACAACCATCTTTTTAGAGACTCTCAAAATGCCTTGGGGTCACATTGACCCCAAGGACAATAGGAGGGTTAAAGGCTAGAGTATACAAATGAGTTTTAAGATGGGACTTAAATGCTTCTACTGAGGTAGCATCTCTAACTTTTACCGGGAGGGCATTCCATAGTACTGGAGTCCGAACAGTAAATGCTCTATAGCCCGCAGACTTTTTGTGGGCTCTGGGAATCACTAATAAGCCGGAGTTCTTTGAACGCAGATTTCTTACCGGGACATATACATATACAAAACAGTCAGCAAGATAGACTGGAGCTAGACCGTGTAGTATTTTATACGTAAGTAGTAAAACCTTAAAGTCGCATCTTAAGTGCACAGGAAGCCAGTGCAGGTGAGCCAGTATAGGTATATATGTAGGTATATATGTATATAGATATATACAGTATAGGCGTAATATGATCAAACTTTCTTGTTCTTGTCAAAAGTCTAGCAGCCGCATTTTGTACCAACTGTAATCTTTTAATGCTAGACATAGGGAGACCCGAAAATAATACGTTACAGTAATCGAGATGAGACGTAACGAACACATGAATAATGATCTCAGCGTCGCTAGTGGACAAAATGGAACAAATTTTAGCGATATTACGGAGATGAAAGAAGGCCGTTTTAGTAACACTCTTAATGTGTGACTCAAACGAGAGAGTTGGGTCGAAAATAATACCCAGATTCTTTACCGAGTCGGCTTGTGTATTTGTTTGGTTGTCAAATGTTAAAGAGGTATTATTAAATAGATGTCGGTGTTGAGCAGGACCGATAATCAGCATTTCCGTTTATATATCAGCTGCATTCGGGTGGAAGGCGGGGTACACCCTGGACAAGTCCCCACCTCATCGCAGGGCCAACACAGATAGACAGACAACATTCTCTTATTATTATAATCAAATGACAGCAGTCATTTCCATGAGGTTATTTTCTAATACAAGTGTTTAGGCCCACTTACAATGACAATAACAAAAAATATTGTTTTTCATGAACTGTGTACTTGTATTGTTTGTCTGGGTGGAGGTCCTGCTTTGGAAATAATTTGTACCCCTTTCAGACATTGCATTTAGTTCCCATTAAAACATTCACATGTTGCACAATGAGATGTAAGCAGGGGATCATGTGTACATTCCTGCAACTTCCTGTTTGTAAAAAATATATTTTTATTAGTATTTATTTAATATACTAACAGCATTTCATGATTAATATTTATAAATTAAGATTCCTAATAAATGACACTAGAATAAGCACACATTTGATTGGTAAATCATAGTGTAACGACCTGGAATGACACTTAATGTGTGGTGTTGGAGTTGTCCGACTTTTTGTGTGTCTGTAAACGCATCACTGGCTAAATGCCATATGTGCATGTGTTGGCGCAAGTGAGAAAGAGCGAGCGGCTGCTCTTGATATAACAAAGTTGCTTTTGGTCTGGTTTGTACTGCAGAAAATGACCACTTTTGCTAGATATCATTTTTTTTACTAATGTTTTGGTGATGTGTTTATGGCCGACAATAAAGAGTTTTGCTCAGTAAAGTGATGGATGGAATTCATGTCCTCAAAGCGTCTCGACAGACGTTACAATATTTGAACAATGATGACAAAAACTGTTTTCTCTGTCGTGTCCGTGTGTCGAAAATTGTTATGCGCTTATTTTTACTGAATTGGGGTCTTATGGCCCTTATGTGGACACTTATACTGCCATCTGGTGGTGTCAGAAGAGTATAACATACAATGGAATTTGGAAAAAAAAAGTGTGAAAATAAGAATTAGCATGTTTGTTACTTATTGACTAAGTACATCATATCAAAAGATGATTCTTAGTTTTGATTCTAATTAGGGTCCAATAAGCCCAAATAGCAAAGAGAAATAAAAAAAGCATGTAAACAAACAGCTTGGGCCTTATTAAACGATGAATTAGTGTGGCCGAAACGGGGCGTAGGCTAAATAATTATTAGTTTAAGGAGTTATCTGGCTTAGTGTAGACATAGCCTCAGTGAGGTGCTTCGCTGCAGTCAGCCACATTTTAGGACTGTTACTTTATTTACAATAATGAAATCAAATATTGAGTATTGACGTTTACTAATCCATTTCATAATCGTCCATGTCCGAATTGCAGTGCATCTAAAAATCAATTATTTCCCCCTACCTCTAACCAAGGGTAACATTAGTATTTTAATGCAGTGTTTTTAACCACTGTGCCGCGGCATACTAGTGTGCCGTGAGATACAGTCTGGTGTGCCGCGGGAGATTATCTAATTTCACCTATTTGGGTTAAAAATATTTATTGCAAACCAGTAATGATAATCCGCAAATAATGTGTTGTTGTTGAGTGTCTGTGCTGTCTGGAAATCGGCAGACTTATCACATTATACTCTTCCATATCAGTAGGTGGCAGCGGGTAGCTAATTGCTTCGTAGATGTCGAAAACAGCGGGAGGCAGCGTGCAGGTAAAAAGGTGTCTAATGCTTAAACCAAAAATAAACAAAAGGTGAGTGCCCCTAAGAAAAGGCATTGAAGCTTAGGGAAGGCTATGCAGAACGAAACTACAACTGAACTGGCTACAAAGTAAACAAAAACAGAATGCTGGACAACAGCAAAGACTTACTGTGGAGCAAAGACGGCGTCCACAAAGTACATCCGAACATGACACTGTGTTTTTCAACCTTTTTTGGTACGCAAAAGGTATGTAACGCTTAAACCAAAAATGAAAAAAAGGCAAGACCTGTTAGGAAAAAGGCACTTAAGCATGGCTATGCAAAACAAAAGTGAAACTGAACTGGCTACAAAGTAAACAAAAACAGAATGCTGGACGACAGCAAAGACTTACTGTCGAGCAAAGACGGCGTCCACAATGTACATCCGAACATGACATGACAATCGACAATGTCCCCACAAAGAAGGATACAAACAACTGAAATATTATTGATTGCTAAAACAAAGCAGGTGTGGGGAACAGCGGTCAAGGAAGACATGAAACTGCTACAGGAAAATACCAAAAAAAGAGAAAAAGCCACCAAAATAGGAGCGCAAGACAAGAACTAAAACACTACACAGGAAAACAGCAAAAAAGTCCAAAAAAGTCATGGTGTGATGTGACAGGTGGTGACAGTGCACCTACTTTGAGACAAGAGCTATATTGATGCATGATTGGTTATGCTTTAAAGTCATATCCAACAATTGCGACAACGACTTTTTACTGTCAATATCGGCTGCTGAGTTTCAGTTTTTTATGATTTCTGCTGGTGGTGTGCCTCTGCATTTTTTTAATGAAAAAAATGTGCCTTGGCTCAAAAAAGGTTGAAAACACTGTTTTAATGTATTCATTGTTTTTATTGTTCTTTACAAATTCAGTTCCAGGACACAGTAGGACTTTGAAGGCATTCAATGAGTAATAACTATATATAATAATAATATATATAATAGACGTTTTTACCTTTTTGTTAAGTTATTGTTTACTATATTGACTCCATGCTGTTCATGTTTGCAACTAAATAGAATAAGGATCTAGGGGCGGTGTGGCTCAGATGGTAGAGTGACCGTGCCAGCAACGTGAGGGTTTCAGGTTCGATTCCAGCTTTCGTCATCCTAGTCACGGCAGTTGTGTCCTTGGGCAAGATACTTTACCAACCTGCTCCTAGTGCCGCTCACTCTGGTGTATGAATGTGAATGAATGTTTAATGGTGGTCGGAGGAGCAGTGGGTGCAAATTGGCAGCCACGCTTCTGTCAGTCTGCCCAAAGGCAGCTGTGGCTACAAATGTAGCTTACCACAATTAATGTGTGAATGTGGAGTGAATAACTGATGGGTTCTCAGTTTTCTGTAAAGCGATTTGAGTGTCTAGAAAAGTGCTATATAAATCTAATCCATTATTCTTATTGGTAAAAGGAGCCACTCGAATATTACTTCAACCCAGAGCGCAAATACTTGTAATTTAAGGTATGTTCACAACTTAGAGCAAGGGTGTGAAACGTACAGTACAGGTTTTATCCGGCCCGCGTGACGAGTTTGCCAAGTATTAAAATTACAAAAGAAACTGCTGTTCTAAATGTGTCCACTGGATGTCACAATAGCAATTCTGTTAGGCAAGCAAACGGTTTATACCGGGGCCAAGCAAGAGCTACACAGTAAAGGGTGACTGTGGCTCCTCCTCCTCGACCCACATGAAAATTAAAACCTGCCGTTTTATGTCGTCTGCTTCGAACACTTCGTCATTTGGCACCCTTGCTCCCCCATAATGTCTCTGTCAAACAGGAGAAAAGTGAACTTAACCCTTTTGAATAGTTTTTACCTCCGTTTCTTACGGTTTGTTGAGTTAGCTCTGGATTGATACTTGGACATGATAGTATTTGATACCGAGAGGAGTTTACATGTTGTGTTTTGTGTTCATTCCCAGAAAGACTGTGACTTAAAGTTTAATCCTGGCTTTGTAGACACACTGAGACCAAGTCTAAGCTCAGTGTGTATTTGAAACTGCACCAATTTCCTCAGAACAAACTTGAAGGGTTTTGTCCAGACTATTATTTGTGATTTGTAAGTTTTCAGAATGTGCTTGTTCTATTTTTGGCCAAAGCAAAACAAAGAGAACAACCTGGAGTTGTCTTTATTTTTAAGTTATCATGCCACGATTTTACCATTCCGGCCCACTTTGGAAGAGATTTTCCTCCATCCTAAAATGACTTTGACACAGCATAACAAAAAGCCAAGAGACAGCTCGTATTTCAAATTACTCAACATTTAGGGTGCCACTGTGTTATCTACACATAGAGCTCATTAATAATGGGTTAATGCAGGGGTGTCCAAACTTTTTCCAATGAGGGCCAAACACGGAAAAATTAAAGCATGGGGGGGCCATTTTGATATTTTTAATTTTCAAACCATAACCAAATATATGGAATATGGATTTTTTTTTTTTTTTTTTACCTTTAGGGCTCCCGGGGACCATAAAGGGTCTAAGTCATTAAAATGTTAAAAACAAGTCAAATTATTATTTATTTATTTTTATTTAACGCTTACAGTAAATCTCTACAGTATATTAACTTCAGGTTGGTATAAAGTTAAAAAAAAAAAAAAAAAAAGGTTTTATGCCTTTTCTGTCAAAGACAACTTTGTTTTTTTATAATAAAACTGAAATATGCAGTATTTCCCCCACTGCCCAAAACATTTAGAAAGCAATGTTTGATGTTAAGTAATTAGAGCCTTAAAAAGATCATTAATGCAGGACACCATTGATTTTAATTCATTATTATTTTTGAGTAATCACAGTGAAAAGATAAATAAAATCCCATTAAATGTAGTTGGGATCCAAAAGGTGCCCCACTCATAAAGTGATAAATTTTTATGTTATTTTTTTTACTTTCAACACTTAAGTTCTAGATCAACTTCAGATATATCTGTCGATTTTACGTTTGAACTATTATTTTGTTTGTTTTATGCTCTTTTGTCAAAGAAAATGTTGATGTTTTTGTATGGCAACCACACAATATTTTGTGCAATATTTTCCACATAAAACATTTTTAAAGTGAAATATTTGAAATAATTGGAGCCTTGAATAGGTCAATAATTCATTATAACATTGATTATTAAATTTTTTTTTTAACAATGACACAAAAAGAAAAATAAAGATAGACAAAAGAATAAAAACAGCCTGCATGGCAGCTTTGTGTCAACATTGCAACTTTTTCTAGTTAGATTTCACCTCATTCCACTTTTTTTAATGTTTTTTTTATTTTTGCAATAGCATTTCCAGTATGTGTGGCAGGCCAGTAAACAATTAGCTGCGGGCCGCCAATGGCCCCCGGGCCGCACTTTGGACACCCCTGGGTTAATGACATGTTTTGAATGTACAAAGGGCTAAAAACAAATAAGTGCAGGCTGTAAATGACTCCTAGACACTTTGGACTAGGCTCATGTAGGAGGACAGTTAAATGATGTGCTGCAGTGCAACATACTGCTGCTTTATGTTGATCTTAATTGACTTTGCAGTCCATTTCTATGACAGACAACCCACCGTATATTGCAGCACTTAAAGCACTGCCAGAATAGAGGAAGTTCACTTTTCTGTTTTTGAAAGAGATGTAGAATTTGTTCATGTCTGCCAGCCATCAATCTTTCATCGCTTTTATGCTACCGCTGCAATATTTAGGCCTCATTTGTGAAATGAAGAAATACACATCCGTCTTGATGAATAATTTCTATGTTTGATGCTGATCAATATTCTCATTTCATCCACTCATTACGCTCACATGCACACACACACACACACACACACACACACACACACACACACACACACACACACACACACACACACACAGTTATTGAGAGCGGCCAAAGGCGAACGTGTTTCATTTCACGGCAGCAGAACGGCTGCAGGTTGGTGTTAATTGATTTTTATATTGCTCGGGACCCGAGGAGCAGCACTACATTGCTGCTGTGTTATCAAAGATTTAGCAGCTGCATTGATCGCTCACATATGCTATTGACCCGCACTCCAACACAAGCCCTCCTTTGCTGTCTCTTGTCCATCACAGCAAGCTGTATATTGAAGGAAAAAACACAATATTTTTACATATAAGTGTGTCTTTATCCTAAAAAGACACTAATGCCTAAACAACACTTCATTGTCAGACGTTGTCTGTCCAACCTTTGCAAGTTCCTTTTCCACACCTTTCCCCATGACAGCCCCTTTTTTCCTTCATCTTCTTGCTTGTCATTCAACTCCAGCAAAAAAACAAAACTTACTTTTGTTGTGATGGCGATGGGTATTCCCACTAGATCAGGTCCTATTAGCACGAGCGAGCAGCGATAGACGGACTGAAAGCGCGTCAAAAAAGTGACAACTTGTTTTTGCTTTGTAGCGGCGGCGCTTTATGGCCGGTGGAAGGATGTGAGGGGGGAAAAAAAACAATCTACGAGGAGGAACTGCTGAAGAGCTTTTCATGTTGTTTGTGCTTCTCCATATTGTCTTCTCGTCGGTTGTCAATCACTGGTACAACAAAAATGGTTACACCAGTAGGTTTTCAAACTTTTACCACCAAGGACCACCTCAGAAAACGCTTGGCTCTCAAAGTACCACCTTATTGACCAACATCAGTCGGCTCAGTGGCCTTGTGGTTAGAGTGTTCGTCCTGAGATCGGTAGGTCGCGAGTTCAAACCCCGGCCGAGTCATACCAAAGACTATAAAAATGGGACCCATTACCTCCCTGCTTGGCACTCAGCATCAAGGGTTGGAATTGGGGGTTAAATCCCCAAAAATGATTCCCGGGCGTGGCCACCGCTGCTGCTCACTGCTCCCCTCAACTCCCCGGGGGTGAACAAGGGGATGGGTCAAATGCAGAGGACAAATTTCACCACACCTAGTGTGTGTGTAAAAATCATTGGTACTTTAATTACAATACTGTAGCACAGTAGGCCTAAGTATTCATTAAAAACAAGGCATATTTCATATTTCAGCCACTGTAACATTGCGCTGTTGTTGTAACGATACCGGTACTCAAATTATTTCGATACTTTTCAGTACTTTTTTAAATAAAGGGGACCACAAAAAAATTGCATTATTGGCTTTATTTTAACAAAAAAGACAAGGTTGGTACAGCAAAGCATATGTTTATTTGGTCTGTGGTTCTTAAATCAGAAAGTTTGTGCAACGAGGGGTTTGTAAAAGGAGGTTCCACTTGACCACGTGGTCAAAGCGTTGCCTTTTCCATTAAATCCCGAAGTAGAGAGAAAAAAACTTGCATTATTTATAAAGAGTTCACATTTTGGAGTTCAAGTACCTCAGAGTCTTGTTCACGAGTGCGGCGTCTTCAGTAATGCGGACGCTGTATCGATCCGTTGTGGTGAAGAAGGAGCTGAGCCGGAAGGCAAAGCTCTCAATTTACCAGTCGATCTACGTTCCCATCCTCACCTATGGTCATAAGCTTTGGGTTATGACCGAAAGGACAAGATCACGGGTACAAGCGGCCGAAATGAGTTTCCTCCGCCGGGCGGCGGGGCTCTCCCTTAGAGATAGGGTGAGAAGCTCTGTCATCCGGGAGGAGCTCAAAGTAAAGCCGCTGCTCCTCCACATGGAGAGGAGCCAGATGAGGTGGTTCGGGCATTTGGTCAGGATGCCACCTGAACGCCTCCCGAGGGAGGTGTTTAGGGCACGTCCGACTGGCAGGAGACCACGGGGAAGACCCAGGACACGTTTGGAAGACTATGTCTCCCGGCTGGCCTGGGAACGCCTCAGGATCCCCCGGGAGGAGCTGGACAAAGTGGCTGGGGAGAGGGAAGTCTGGACTTCCCTGCTTAACCCTTGTGTAATGTTCATATTGTTGTTACTCAGCCAGCATTTGTGGGTCTGATGGACCCATTGCATTTTGTGGCTTTTAATGCCTCACAATCAAACACTTTTATGATAAAATACTGAACAGATGTTTACCTTATCCCAATAAACATCTGTTCAGTGTTTTAACATAAAAGTGTTTGATTGTGAGGCATTAAAAGCCACAAAATGCAACGGGTCCATCAGACCCACAAACGCTGGCTGAGTAACAACAATATGAACGTTGCACGGAAAATTTCTCTGCCAGGGATTCTTCTTTTGTGTTTCTGCACCTGCGGTTCCCACACAAGGTTGCAACATTGTTTGTCAACACTGTCTGCTCTCATTTTCTCGCACATTTGACCTTCTGATGTTCTGTGTACCTACACTCTGTCCTCCTCCTGTCTAGGCCTTGTGTGTGTGTGTGTGTGTGTGTGTGTGTGTGTGTGTGTGTGTGTGTGTGTGTGTGTGTGTGTGTGTGTGTGTGTGTGTGTGTGTGTGTGTGTGTGTGTGTGTGTGTGTGTGTGTGTGTGTGTGTGTGTGTGTGTGTGTGTGTGGGGTACACAGAACATCAATTTCCACATATGTTAAAGAGGTTCATTTAGCCTACTAATGTGTATTTATAAATAGTTGATTTATATAGGCTAGTAAGGTAAAGTTTTGTACCTGACAAGTTTCGGCTACCTTGCTTCTGCAGCCTTCCTCAGAGGTGTCACGTGATGTTAGTGTGACGTCATCTGTGACGTGTTATATGGATTGTTCCATCCCACCTGAGGTGGTGGGATGGCGGTGTCCCCTGGTGTGCGTCGGGGGTAGGGCGGGGCGCCCCCTGTCGTCCGGATGTCCACCAAACGGCCGGGGGCGGCCCTGCAGGACTGTGTCCCAGGTGTGGGATAGTTGGTAGGCTCCCTCGTCCCTGTTGACAGTCTTTGGGGCCCGCTTCCTGATTTCAACCGCCTCTTTGATCCACCGATGGAATTTGTTGCTTTCCATTCTAATTACCTTGGCTGCCTCCCAGTTCATTAGATGGTTTTCCCTCTTGCAGTGGTCTGAAATGGCTGATTTCAGATTTTCCTGCGTTGCTTTCATTCTCGTTGCACGGGTGAGCGTTCCAGATGTTTCCTTTTCACATTCTTTCTGGTGTTCCTTTTTTCGTGTGCTGAACTGTCGACCTGTCTCTCCTATGTATGTTTTATTGCATGTTAGGCAAGGGATCTCATATATCACATCACACTTTTTCTCAGGGGGGATCTCATCCTTAGGGTGTACTAGGATTTGGCGAAGCTTGATGTGCGGCTTCACTGGTGTGCTGATGTGGTGTTTCCTCATCGCTCGCTGTATGCGTTCTGTGACACCCCTGACGTATGGGAGGGTGACCATGCCCAGGTTCTCAGGCCTAGAACCTTTCTTCTTTTTTTCCTCCTTGTTGTTCCTTTGGACCTCTCGTTTGCCTTTGTTTATGGCCCAGTTTGGGTAGTTGCAGGCTTTGAGCGCCTGTTTTATATGGTCCTCCTCCTTTTCTCTGTCATGGTTGTCTGTGATCACCTTGGTGCGATCATATAGGGTGCGGACTACTGACAATTTGTGTGCTGTGGGGTGCTCTGATGTCCATAGTAAATATTGATCTGTGTGTGTGGGTTTTCTGTATATTGTTATCTTGATGCTTCCATCCTCAGTGTGCTTGATTTTCATGTCCAGGAACGCGATGGATCTGTGCTCTTCCTCTTCATGAGTAAACTTTATGTTTCCCGTCTCATCTATGGTGTTTAAGTGGTCTGTGAGTCTTTGTGTGTGGCCGGTCTTAATTTTCTCCAGGATGTCGTCCACATAGCGCCTCCAGAGGGACAGTCTACATCCTTCGGGAGCGGTGGCTATGGCTTTGGCCTCCAGGTCCTCCATGAAGAAACCACTCATGATGGCTGAGAGGGGGTCCCCCATGGCAAAACCCTCCTTCTGTCTGTATATGGTCCCTCTGAACAGGAAATATTTAGACTTGGCTACGAATGATAACAACTGGACTGTGTCTTCAACTGTTAGGTTTGTTCGTTTCCGGAGTGTTGAATCTGCTTTCAGGCGGTTCTGTACTATGTTTATTGTGACGTCCACTGGTGTTTTTGTGAATAGGGAGACTACGTCGTGAGATATGAGTATCTCGTCTGATTCTACTTTTACAGTGCTTAATTCTTGTGCCAGCTGCTTTGAGTTTTTGCAGTGTTGCTTCGTCTGGCCTACGAGAGGTTTTATTATCTCGACTAGGGCTTTCGAAAGGTTGTATGTAACTGAGCCTATACTGTCAACAATTGGGCGGAGTGGAACGTCTTTTTTATGTATTTTGGGGGTGCCGTATATTCTAGGGGTGATACTGGCTGTCGGTACTAAAAAACTGTAGTTGTCCTTGTCTATTTTTCCCTCGTCCACTAATGGTTTTAGTAGAGTCTTCAGTTTTTTCTTTTTGTCTTCTGTCGGGTCCTTTTTTACAACTTCATATGTGTCTTTATCCTCCAGCATAGCTATCATTTGGTTTTCATATTGTTTTGTGTCCATAATGACTGTTGTCCTTCCTTTATCTGCAGGTAGTATTTTGATGGTTTTGTCTTTGGCTATTGACTGTATAGCTTTCCATTCTTCCCTACTGGTGTTTTTGTGTGTTATTTTGGCAGTCTTCAGTATCCCTGCTACCTCGTTGCGCAAACCCGCTTTGTCGCCTTGATTTGTTAATTTATGACATGCTATCTCTGTTGCTACGATGAATTCTTCGTATGGGATGTTTATTGGGGTTGTGGCAAAGTTAAGACCGCGAGACAACACCTTGTTTTCCGTTACTGTTAATTTGCGTTGTGAAAGGTTACATACCCATTTTTCTCTTTTTTCTGTGTGTTCCTCCTCCTTTTTCGCTGAGGTTAGCTTCTCAAGTTTTCTGATGTGACGGTATTTTGTTGTCTTGAATTCCTTCTCGTGCTCACGTTGTAGGTGTTCATTCATTATTCGTTCGGTTTCCGTGTCCAGGGGGAAACGTTGTTTAAATCCACTCCTTTTTTCGGTTAACTGCTCTTCTATGTTGTTGATCTTATTCACCGTGCATCGTATTCTTTCTCTCACCAAGGCATTCCGTGCTTTTCTTACAATTCGTTCCGCGTTCATCGTCGGAATTGGGTTTTGTACCTGACAAGTTTAACTTGTCAGGTACAAAACTTTACCTTACTAGCCTATATAAATCAACTATTTATAAATATCAATTTCCACACTTCTATTAGCCCCTATTAGACACTTCTATTAGACCCGATGTATATGTAATACATACTTGCCAACCTTGAGATCTCCGATTCCGGGAGGTGGGGGGTGGGGTGGGGCGGGTGTGTGGTTGGGGTCTGGGGGCGTGGTTGGGGCCTGGGGACGTGGTTGGGGGAGTGGTTAAGAGGGGAGGAGTATATTTACAGCTAGAATTCCCCAACTCGAGTATTTCATATATATTTATTATATATATATATATATATATATATATATATATATATATATATATATATATATATATATATATATATATATATATATATGTGTGTGTGTGTGTGTGTGTGTGTGTGTGTGTGTGTGTGTGTGTATGAAATACTTGACTTTCAGTGAATTCTAGCTATATACAGGTATATATATAAGAGTGTCACAACATTGCTGTTTACGGCAGACGAACTGCTTTACGGTAGACGAAAACGTGACTGCTGTTGTTGTGTGTTGTTACCGCGCTGGGAGGAAGTTAATGAAACTGCCTAACAATAAACCCACATAAGAAACCAAGAACTACAGTTATAACGTGATTGGGCAGGCACGCTGTTTATATTGTGGGAAAGCGGACGTGAAAACAGACTGTCGCCGCTGTCCCCACTCAGGTCCGCATTGAGCTGGAGGGGGCGTGGCCTCCAGCTCCGGCTGAATTCCGGGAGTTTATCGGGAGAAAATTTCTTCCAGGAGGTTATCGGGAGAGGCGCTGAATTCCGGGAGTCTCCCGGTAAAACCGGGAGGGTTGGCAAGTATGATGTAATAGAAATGTGTAGGGGGGTGTATGGTGTGTGGTCATTAAATATGTATTCTGATATATGTTCTTCACAGAAAATGAGCCTAAGTCAGTGAGTCCCAGTTTGAAAAATGTATTAATTGTATCATTTTTCTTTTAATAAAAAATGAAAACGGGTCTCACAGACCCAAACACCACACAAGGGTTAGGCTGCTGCCCCCGCGACCCGACCTCTGATAAGCGGAAGAAAATGGATGGCAGCATGGATTTTTTTAAATAACAGCCTCTCTCCAATTCTCACTTGCTTCCAATTTGCGCGTCGTCCTCTTTGGAGCCGCATTGAAGCGAGCATACGGTTGTCCGAAAGGTCTGGCTCGGGTGAAGAACGGAGCAGGAGGAGGTATGGCCCGTCCCCCTCGCCGCTCGACAAATAGTTTGTGACGTTGGCACGTTTAGCCAGGCTCCATCACTGCGTGTCGGAGCGCAACATCGGAAGCCTCAAGTTGTTGACATTTTGGGGGAAGGAGACGGCGAGGAGCATCTGGCACAGTCTCACACTTCATTTGGAGTCTGTTGCAAATGTTGTTAAATATAGCCTCACACACACACACACACACACACACTCACGCTGTCAGTCAGTCACTGGTGTGGCTACTAAAAAGCTTCTGCTGGTGACTCACCATCATACTAATCATGTTTGACAGAAATGTAAACTTAGATATTTGGACCAACATAGCTCCCTGTCACTTGTGATCTCCTCAGATGCCAACACACACACACACACACGCACACACACACACATTGTGTCAGCAAAGGCAGGTTATTAATAAGGTGCTTGTTAAGCATCGTGTTTAAGTCCCTGTGAAAGTGTTGTTAGCATTGTGTTTTTAGGGCCGCCATTAGAGCAACACTGACTGCATCCTCGGAGCGTCATTATGTGCCACTTGACTGCCAGCAAGAAAGGGAAATGACAAGCTGGCCACGTTGTGCGTTGCACTTGACTGCGGTGAAAGAGAAGCAATCAAATATGAGATTTCATTGGGAGAACAGCAATGAGGTGTCGCAAGAGTCTCTCACATGACTTACGATGCGAGTGCGAGTGAGGTTTTTACGCCCGGTGACACAATGGGCTTAATTGCTCCGCCGGCTTGATGAGGCTGGCGGGCGAAATCATCTCGAAAACACGGATCACATATTTTGCCAGTCATCGCCGAGGCGCTCGGGGACGGCCGGGATGAGACGCGAGGGGCGGGGAGACGGAGAATTGAGAAGATTGTTGGCGCTGCTCCACCTGCCGCGTGTGCTTCGGTCTTCAGAATGTCAACTAGTTACACGCTGAAGGGGTGAAGGCGTGGCACGGTTGGCTGAGTGGCTGTGCCAGCAACCTGAGGGTTTCTGGTTCGATTCCCACCTTCTACCAACTTTGTCATGTTCGTTGTGTCCTTGAGCAAAACACTTCCCCCTTGCTCCTGATGGGTGGTGGTTAGGGCCTTGCATGGCAGCTCCCGCCATCAGTGTGTGAATGTGTGTGCGAATGGGTGAATGTGGAAATAGTGTCAAAACGCTTTGAGTACCTTAGTTAGTTAGTTAGTTAGTTTATTATTTCTTCGGTCAGTGGTCAACAAAATAAACAAACAGTTTTACATAAACAAACAGTTGTACATTCATAAATTAAAAATGTTGTACAAACCCCGTTTCCATATGAGTTGGGAAATTGTGTTAGATTTAAATATAAACGGAATACAATGATTTGCAAATCATTTTCAACCCATATTCAGTTGAATATGCTACAAAGACAACATATTTCATGTTCAAACTGATAAACTTTTTTTTTTTTTTGCAAATAATCATTAACTTTAGAATTTGATGCCAGCAACACGTGACAAAGAAGTTGAGAAAGGTGGCAATAAATACTGATAAAGTTGAGGAATGCTCATCAAACACTTATTTGGAACATCTCACAGGTGAACAGGCAAATTGGGAACAGGTGGGTGCCATGATTGGGTATAAAAGTAGATTCCATGAAATGCTCAGTCATTCACAAACAAGGATGGAGCGAGGGTCACCACTTTGTCAACAAATGCGTGAGCAAATTGTTGAACAGTTTAAGAAAAACCTTTCTCAACCAGCTATTGCAAGGAATTTAGGGATTTCACCATCTACGGTCCGTAATATCATCAAAGGGTTCTGAAAATCTGGAGAAATCACTGCACGTAAGCAGCTAAGCCCGTGACCTTCGATCCCTCAAGCTGTACTGCATCAACAAGTGACATCATTGTGTAAAGGATATCACCACATGGGCTCGGGAACACTTCAGAAACCCACTCTCAGTAACTACAGTTGGTCGCTACATCTGTAAGTGCAAGTTAAAACTCTCCTATGCAAGGCGAAAACCGTTTATCAACAACACCCAGAAACAGTTGGTCGCTACATCTGTAAGTGCAAGTTAAAACTCTCCTATGCATCAAATATCAAACATCTAATATCTTGTCTTTGTAGTGCATTCAACTGAATATGGGTTGAAAAGGATTTGCAAATCATTGTATTCCGTTTATATTTACATACAACACAATTTCCCAACTCATATGGAAACGGGGTTTTTACTTGAAACAGTGGTTTCCGGGTTTCTTTCTTTGACCCTACTTACCAAGCCTTTGACGCGCCCGACCATGGCTGCGGCTCCATCAGTGCAGACACATGTGCAGTTTTCCCATGTAAGCCCGCTTTTGTCAAACTATTCCGACGTGACCCGAAATATTTCCTCCCCTGTTTGATTTTTTCCGGCAGTGCCTTGCAAAATAGGACGTTTTCTTTAATGTCTTCTCCATCCACAAAATGCATTTTGGCCAAAAGCTGACAATATCCACTAATATCCGTCAACTCGTCAAGTTGCAAGGCAAATTTCTTACAGTTAAAGTTAAAAAGTTAAAGTACCAATGATTGTCACACAATGATTGTGGTGAAATTTGTCATCTGCATTTGACCCATCCCCTTGTTCACCCCTGGGAGGTGAGGGGAGCGGTGAGCAGCAGCGGTGGCTGCGCCCAAATCATTTTTCGTGATTTAACCCCCAATTGGAGTTAAATCTTAAATCTTCAACTAAATAGGGACGGCGTGGCGCGGTTGGGAGAGTGGCCGTGCCAGCAACCTAAGGGTACCTGGTTCAATCCCCACCTTCTACCAACCCTCGTCATGTCCGTTGTGTCCTTGAGCAAGAACACTTCACCCTTGCTCCTGCCAGCTACCGCCATCAGTGTGTGTGAATGGATGAATGTGGTCAAAGAGCTTTGAGTACCTTGAAGGTAGAAAAGCGCTATACAAGAATAACCCATTTACCATTTACCATTTAATTCCAACCCTTGATGCTGAGTGCCAAGCAGAGAGGTTAATGGGTCCCATTTTTATAGTCTTTGGTATGACTCTGCCGGGGTTTGAACTCACAACCTACCGATCTCAGGGCGGACACTCTAACCACTAGGCCACTGAGTAGGTTACGGATGCGCATCTTTTCCAAAACAACAGTTTCGATGTCCGCAGACATGTCGTCAATACGTCTGGCAATTGTGTTATCTGAGAGAGGCACTTTGGCCGCGTCAATGGCTTTACAAGCTGGCAGTATTAATGTTTCTGCCACAGTGTGGGACTTCTTGGATTTAGCTACGAGTTCAGCAACCAGGTAGCTAGCTTTGAGGGCGCTCTCGTTTACCATTTGTGGTTTTTCTCCGAAAAGTTGCCTGTTTCTCATTGTTTGTACGTAAGCGTAGAAAATAGTCCATTGGCTTGTTTTGAACGGAAGGGTGTTTTCGTTTGGCGATGGCGTTTAAAGGCCTACTGAAATGAATTTTTTTTAATTCAAACGGGGATAGCAGATCCATTTTATGTGTCTTACTTGATCATTTCGCGATATTGCCATATTTTTGCTGAAAGGATTTAGTAGAGAACATCGACGATAAAGTTCGCAACTTTTGGTCGCTGATAAAAAAAAGCCTTGCCTGTACCGGAAGTAGCGTGACGTCACAGGTTGAAAGGCTCCTCACATTTCCCCATTGTTTACACCAGCAGCGAGAGCGATTCGGACCGAGAAAGCGACGATTACCCCATTAATTTGAGCCAGGATGAAAGATTCGTGGATGAGGAACGTGAGAGTGAAGGACTAGAGTGCAGTGCAGGACGCATCTTTTTTCGCTCTGACCGTAACTTAGGTACAAGCTGGCTCATTGGATTCCACACTCTCTCCTTTTTCTATTGTGGATCACGGATTTGTATTTTAAACCACCTCGGATACTATATCCTCTTGAAAATGAGAGTCGAGAATGCAAAATGGACATTCACAGTGACTTTTATCCCCACGACAATACATCGGCGAAACACTTTAGCTACGGAGCTAACGTGATAGCATCGGGCTTAACTGCATATAGAAACAAAAGAAATAAGCCCCTGACTGGAAGGATAGACAGAAAATCAACAATACTATCAAACCATGTACCTGTAAATACACGGCTAATGCTTTCCAGCCCGGCGAAGCTTAACAATGCTGTTGCTAACGACGCCATTGAAGCTAACTTAGCAACGGGACCTCACAGAGCTATGCTAAAAACATTAACTATCCACCTACGCCAGCCAGCCCTCATCTGCTCATCAACACCCGTGCTCACCTGCGTTCCAGCGATCGACGGAGCGACGAAGGACTTCACCCGATTATACCGTGCGGTCGGCGGCTATTGTCGGATAGCGCGTCTGCTATCCAAGTCAAAGTCCTCCTGCTTGTGTTGCTACAGCCAGCCGCTAATACACCGATCCCACCTACAACTTTCTTCTTTGCAGTCTTCATTGTTCATTAAACAAATTGCAAAAGATTCACCAACACAGATGTCCAGAATACTGTGGAATTTTGAGATGAAAACAGAGCTTTTTGTATTGGATTCAATGGAGTCTGAATACTTCCGTTTCAACGATTGACGTCACGCGCATACTTCATCATACATAGACGTTTTCAACCGGAAGATTAGCGGGAAATTTAAAATTGCACTTTATAAGTTAACCCGGCTGTATTGGCATGTGTTGCAATGTTAATATTTCATCATTGATGTATAAACTATCAGACAGCGTGGTCGGTAGTAGTGGGTTTCACCAGGCCTTTAAGCTCGCTTGGCACCATGGCGCTCTTGGATAGCTTCTCACCACACACCAAGCACTGCGGAGTCGGTGCTGTCGCATCCCCGGTGAAAGTAAATCCAAATGAAAGATAGCTTTCGCTGTATTGCCTCGAGCTCACCGTCTTGTCTTTTTTATTTTGTCGACCACTTCATCTGGGTCAGAAATTTGTCCAGGACCTTGTTCGGCATTTGCATTTTCCCTTCCATTTCCACAAAGGTCTGTACATGTAGAAGAAGGAGAAACACGGGCATGTCTGGATGACTCGCCTCCATCTTTTTAGCTGCGGTTGCTATGAAGCTGGCTGTGGCGCGTTCTTTCTGGCGTCACTTCTTGTGTGGGGCGCACAACTCAGTTGGTAAACGATCAATGAGTTCATACAAAGCGAAGTGCCGGAGATTCAAGAAATTCACTTAGCCGTGTAAAAATTTGTCCGAGGAGGGGGACCTTAAACGATGGTTTAGTGTGGCTGACACGAGGCTTGGGCTAAATAATTATTCGTTTAAGGGGTTAAACGACTTAGTGTAGACATGGCCTTATATCAGTGTTTTTCAACCTTTTTTGAGCCAAGGCACATTTTTTGCGTTGAAAAAATCCGCAGGCACACCAGCAGCAGAAATCATTAAAAAACTAAACTCAGTTGATAGTAAAAAGTCGTCGTCGCAATGGTTGGATATGACTTTAAACCATAACCAACAATGCATCAATATAGCTCTTGTCTCAAAGTAGGTGTACTGCCATGACCTGTCACATCACACAGTTACTTATTTTGAGTTTTTTGCTGTTTTCCTGTGTGTAGTGTTTTAGTTCTTGTCTTGCGCTCCTATTTTGGTGGCTTTTTCTCTTTTTTTTGGTATTTGCCTGTAGCAGTTTCATGTCTTCCTTTGAGCGATATTTCCCACATCTACTTTATTTTCGCAATCAAGATAATTTCAGTGGTTTTCATCCTTCTTTGTGGGCCCATTGTTGATTGTCGTGTCATGTTCGGATATACATTGAGGACGCCATCTTTGCTCCACAGTAAGTCTTTGCTGTCGTCCAGCATTCTGTTTTTGTTTACTTTGTAGCCAGTTCAGTTTTAGTTTCGTTCTGCATAGCCTTCCTTAAGCTTCAATGCCTTTTCTTAGGGGCACTCACTTTTTGTTTATTTTTGGATTAAGCATTAGACACCTTTTTACCTGCACACTGCCTACCGCTGTTTCCGACATCTACAAAGCAATTAGCTACCGGCTGCCACCTACTGATATGGAAGAGTATTACACGATTACTCTGCCGAGCTCTAGACAGCACAGACACTTTGCAGACTGTAATTACTGGTTTGCAAAAAATATTTTAACCCAAATAGGTGAAATTAGATAATCTCCCACGGCACACCAGACTGTATCTCACAGCACACTAGTGTGCCGCGGCACAGTGGTTGAAAAACACTGCCTTATATCACTCCGCGTCGTCGGAAGCACTTTAAAAATAGTCGGAGCGGAATGGATGCAAAGGTGACGATGAGGATGTGGACAAACTGGGACATAAACAAAATAAGATCTGAATATATTTGTTTATCGATAATTCCGACTGACACACGCAAGATGGAATCTTTACAACAACGAGGGTATTTGTTGATCATTTGTGGGCCTGCAGGTGGAGCTGGAGAGAGGGAAGATCCTGCACATCAAGGCACTGGCTCTGGGCGACCTGAACAAGGCTGGTCAACGGGAAGTCTTCTTTGAGCTGAACGGACAGCTGAGATCCGTGTTGGTCAAGGACACGCTCGCCATGAAGGTACGCCATGATGGATGGACTATGTCAATCAAACTGTTAGACTTTTTCAATTTATTATGAACACTTCAAAAGGTATAGTGCAGGGGTCGGCAACCCAAAATGTTGAAAGAGCCATATTGGACCAAAAAACAAAAACAAATCTGTCTGGAGCCGCAAAAAATTAAAAGCCATATTACATACAGATAGTGTGTCATGAGATATAAATTGAATTAAGATGACTTAAAGGAAACTAAATTACCTCAAATATACCTACAAATGAGGCATAATGCTGCAATATGTACATATAGCTAGCCTAAATAGCATGTTAGCATCGATTAGCTTGCAGTCATGCAGTGACCAAATATGCCTGATTAGCCCTCCACACAAGTCAATAACATCAACAAAACTCACCTTTGTACATTCATGCACAACGTTAAAAGTTTGGTGGACAAAATGAGATAGAAAAAGAAGTGGCATAAAACACGTCCTAGAAAGTCGGAGAAAGTTATACATGTAAACAAACTACGGTGAGTTCAAGGACCGCCAAAATTAGTAGGACAAAACGGCGCTCGCCAAATACTCAAATCAGTGAAGCATGTTTAATATAAACAGTGTGCTTTATAACAATTAGGGAGGTTTGCGTCATGTTTGTCCTCCTACGGAAACCATATTAAAACAAAAACTTTTTTTTTTTCCTCATCTTTTTCCATTTTTCATACATTTTTAAAAAAGCTCCAGAGAGCCACCAGGGCGGCGCTAAAGAGCCGCATGCGGCTCTAGAGCCGCGGGTTGCCGACCCCTGGTATAGGGAGTGCTCAATTTAGGTGCTGAGGGCGTGAATGTTGGTATTGTAGTGCGCTTCCCAACCGTGCACTGCAAAAAGTCTGTGTTCAAAAACAAGAAAAAAAAATACAAAAATTAGGGGTATTTTACTTGAACTAAGCAAAATTATCTGCCAAAAGACTTTCCAAAACAAGTCAAATTAGCTAACCTCAATGAACCCAAAAATACCTTCAAATAAGTACATTCTCACTAATAACAAGTGCACTTTTCCTGGTAGAAAAAAAAGAGACCTTTTTGCTCAATATGTTGAAAAATATTCTTAAATTAAGTAAATGCTAGTGCCATTATCTTGACATAATGATATGCGCTCGGCATTACATTTCTTGAAACCAGCAAACTTGTACTAAAAACTAATTTATTGTTCTTTATGGAAAGGCAACAAGGCAACCGCTTGTTACTCTCGGGGTCTACTAGCCGCTCAGGCAAATCATATGGTCTAAAAATGCATTTTTCCATCGACAACATGACATCATCGCGCCAAGTGCGTGCTCTTTCAGTCAATTAGTGCGCATATACACTACCGTTCAAAAGTTTGGGGTCACATTAAAATGTCCTTATTTTTGAAGGAAAAGCACTGTACTTTTCAATGAAGATAACTTTAAACTAGTCTTAACTTTAAAGAAATACACTCTATACATTGCTAATGTGGTAAATGACTATTCTAGCTGCAAATGTCTGGTTTTTGGTGCAATATCTACATAGGTGTATAGAGGCCCATTTCTAGCAACTATCACTCCAGTGTTCTAATGGTACAATGTGTTTGCTCATTGGCTCAGAAGGCTAATTGATGATTAGAAAACCCTTGTGCAATCATGTTCACACATCTGAAAACAGTTTAGCTTGTTACAGAAGCTACAAAACTGACCTTCCTTTGAGCAGATTGAGTTTCTGGAGCATCACATTTGTGGGGTCAATTAAACGCTCAAAATGGCCAGAAAAAGAGAACTTTCATCTGAAACTCAACAGTCTATTCTTGTTCTTAGAAATGAAGGCTATTCCACAAAATTGTTTAGGTGACCCCAAACTTTTGAACGGTAGTGTATATAGCCCGGCCCCCTGCCAAAACATTTTTAATTGTAATTTTGAAGAATGTACCTGAATGTGCATGAACTATTTCTGTTCAAAATTGTTAGAAATGTCACATGTTAAATGTTTAAATATTAACTGTCGTATTTTCTATTGTTTCATTGAAAATAAAACAGCAAAGTCCATTTTGCTGTCATCTGTTTTAATATGAGACAAAATTGTGTCAAAGTCATGATTTTTTTTTTCATGCTTAAAATAAGAAATTATTACTTTAAAAAAGTAGTTTTATACTTGTGAGTGTTGATGATACAACTTTGCATCAGTTGATATTCTAGTTTCAAGCATGTTTTACTCTAATATAGGTCATAAAATCTCAGCAACAAGCTGTAATAACTTACTGAGATCATTTAGGAACAAAACCCTTAAAACAAGTAAAACACTCTAACATAAAAGCTGCTTAGTGAGAAGAATTATCTTATCAGACAGAAAATAAGCAAATATCACCCTTATTTGAGATATTTAATCTAACTTAGATTTCAGTTTTTGCAGTGTGGATGTGCACTTTCAGAAATCACAGCATTTATCTTCTTCTTCTCTCCTTTTTAGTTGTGAATTTCAACCACTCATGTTAGTCTGTCAACAAAAAGCCACATGGCGGTGATTGAGGGTGGTTAGGCGCTATCGCTGCACACACGTGTACACGGTGCAGGGCTCGTCCTTGGGCCGCACATATGCACTGTGGAAGTGGCAAATTGTTGAATTGCCCTTGTCCCTGATGAGTGACGGAAGCCTCAACTTTCTATGTAGGAGATGAAGTTCCATCCTAAGGCCCAGAAGTCCATCAAAGGTCAGGTGGGCGCACCCATGCCCGGAAAGGTCCTGGAGGTCAAAGTGGAGGTCGGATCCAAGGTCAGTTCTTGTACCTTTCTTCTTGAGCAGGTCTTTTACTTTGCCTTAGACCAGAAAGTCTCCAACCTTTTTTAAGTCGAGAGCTTGATTGATTGATTGATTGATTGATTGATTGATTGATTGATTGATTGATTGATTGAAACTTTTATTAGTAGATTGCACAGTGAAGTACATATTCCGTACAATTGACCACTAAATGGTAACACCCGAATACGTTTTTCAACTTGTTTAAGTCGGGTTCCACTTAAATTGATTCATGATACAGATATATACTATCATCATAATACAGTCATCACACAATATAATCATCAGAGTATATACATTGAATTATTTACATTATTTACAATCCGGGGTGTGGGATCTGGAGGGGGGTTAGGTTTGGTTGTTATCATCACTTCAGTCATCAACAATTGAGAACAGAGAAATGGACATTGGAACAGTGTAGGTCTGACTTGGTAGGATATGTACAGCAAGTAGTGGACATAGAGAGAGAGATCAGAAAGCATAAGAAAAAGTATCTACATTTGATTATTTACATTTGATTATTTACAATCCGGGGAGGGTGTTAGTTTAGGGCTGAAGTTGCCTGGAGGTGTACTTTTATTGCGGTTTTGAAGGAGGATAGAGATGCCCTTTCTTTTACACCTGTTGGGAGCGCATTCCACATTGATGTGGCATAGAAAGAGAATGAGTTAAGACCTTTGTTAGATCGGAATCTGGGTTTAACGTGGTTAGTGGAGCTACCCCTGGTGTTGGGGTTATGGCGGTCATTTACGTTAAGGAAGTAGTTTGACATGTACTTCGGTATCAGGGAGGTGTAGCGGAGGTTTTTGCCAAATGAAAAAGGCAGAGTTACTCTTCTTTGCGACACAGTGGAACTTGTTGAACGGGAATCGCATAGTTTTTCCACAAGAAACAATGTAAATATGAATAATGGGTTCCAGCCTATTTTAGTGAAGGTTTGTACTAGGGTTGTACGGTATACCGGTATTAGTATAGTACCTTGATACTAATGGTTACATCGATATTTTTTAGCATCACAAAATCTTCTTTCGTTTTTTTTTAAATGTATATCATGTTTATAAACTCAGGAAATATGTCCCTGGACACATGAGGACTTTGAATATGACCAATGTATGATCCTGTAACGAGTTGGTATCGGATTGATACCCAAATTTGTGGTATCCTCCAAAACTAATGTAAAGCATCCAAACAACAGAAGAATAAGTGATTATTACATTTTAACAGAAGTGTAGATAGAACATGTTAAAAGAGAAAGTAAGGAGATATTAACAATAAATGAACAAGTAGATTAATAATTCATTTTCTACCTCTTGTCCTTAATAATGTTGACAAAATAATAGACACAATATGTTACTGCATATGTCAGCAGCTAAATTAGGAGCCTTTGTTTGCTTACTTACTAATAAAAGACAAGTTGTCTTGTATGTTCACTATTTTATTTAAGGACAAACTTGCAATAAGAAACATATGTTTAATGTACCCTAAGATTTTTTGGTAAAATAAAGCCAATAATGCCATTTTTTGTGGTTCCCTTTTTTTAGAAAAGTATCAAAAAGGACCGAAAAGTATCAAAATAATTACACTAGTTTGTACACTTTAAACACAATATTAAGTGTAACAAACATAATTGTGTCGGTGCATACAAATGACACACACACACACACACAAGTCTCTCTGGTGGTCTCACAGAAAAACTTAACTTGAACAACCATATTGCTAGAATAATAAACATTTAAAGAGTAAAAATCAATTCATAGTTGTTCCTCATGGTGTGCTGAGTGAGAGGAGGGGAAATAAGAGAAGTATGTGCACTGGACAGAGACACTGAAATAAGGAAGTTTCATCCTCCTAATGTGGAAAAAACCACTCTTGTCCAATTAGAGACTCGCTGCTGCGGGAGCCTGCCTTCCTCACCTTGTCAGTTCCAGCAAGCACAAAATGGCTGCCAGCGGGGACACACAACGAATGAATGAGGCATTGGTGCACAGACAGTGTTCGCACACGGAGGCACATATGGCTCAGCCTAAAAGTTTGCAAACAGAAAAGTTGACCAAAATAGGGGTTTGTAGATATACAGTCGTGGTCAAAAGTTTACATACACTTGTAAAGAACATAATGTCATGGCTGCCTTGAGTTTCCAATACTTTCTACAACTCTTATGTTTTTGTGATAGAGTGATTGGAGCCAGACTTGTTGGTCACAAAAAACATTCATGAAGTTTGGTTCTTTTATGAAGTTATTATGGGTTTACTAAAATGTGACCAAATCTGCTGGGTCAAAAGTATACATACAGCAATGTTAATATTTGGTTACATGTCCCTTGGCAAGTTTCACTGCAATAAGGCGCTTTTGGTAGCCATCCACAAGCTTCTGGCAAGCTTCTGGTTGAATTTTTGACCACTCCTCTTGACAAAATTGGTGCAGTTCAGCTACATTTGTTGGTTTTCTGACATGGACTTGTTTCTTCAGCATTGTCCACACATTTAAGTCAGGACTTTGGGAAGGCCATTCTAAAACCTTAATTCTAGCCTGATTTAGCCATTCCTTTACCACTTTTGACATGTGTTTGGGGTCATTGTCCTGTTGGAACACCCAACTGCGCCCAAGATCCAACCTCAGGGCTGATGATTTTAGGTTGTCCTGAAGAATTTGGAGGTAATCCTCCTTTTTCATTGTCCCATTTACTCTCTGTAAAGCACCAGTTCCATTGGCAGCAAAACGGGCCCAGAGCATAATACTACCACCACCATGCTTGACGGTCGGAATGGTGTTCCTGGGATTAAAGGCCTCACCTTTTCTCCTCCAAACATATTGCTGGGTATTGTGGCCAAACAGCTCAATATGTGTTTCATCTGACATCACATGGACAAAGATAAGATCTTCTGGAGGAAAGTTCCGTGGTCAGATGACTCAGTTCAACAACGGTGACATAAAATGAAAAAAAAAACACAAATTTAACACACGACTAGAGATGTCCGATAATATCGGCAGGCCGATATTATCGGCCGATAAATGCTTTAAAATGTAATATCGGAAATTATCGGTATCAGGAGGCTAAAGAGAGCGAAAAGAGCGAAACTCCAATGAGCGGTGGTCCCCGGCTGATGACCCTGCAGCTGACCCAAGGCGCTGTAGGAGGCGCGTCAGGCATACTTGCCCAGCAGAAACAACACCATATCTGTACAATCAATTTTTATTATCGGTATCGTTTTTTGTTTTTTTTATTAAATCAACATAAAAAACACAAGATACACTTGCAATTTGTGCACCACCCCAAAAAACCTCCCTCCCCCATTCATTCACACTCATTCACATAAAAGGGTTGTTTCTTTCTGTTATTAATATTCTGGTTCCTACATTATATATCAATATATATCAATACAGTCTGCAAGGGATACAGTCCGTAAGCACACATGATTGTGCGTGCTGCTGGTCCACTAATAGTACTAACCTTTAACAGTTAATTTGACTCATTTTCATTAATTACTAGTTTCTATGTAACTGTTTTTATATTGTTTTACTTTCTTTTTTATTCAAGAAAATGTTTTT